>NC_056746.1:1060906920-1060934420 GCF_019279795.1 Protopterus annectens | reverse complement strand
TACTAGGGAGAGTTTATAATCGGGGGCTTCATAGGTTCCTACATTCCTGGTAAGTAGTAGGCTAGCTGCCCTTGTGGACCATTTTAAGCCTAACCAATTTCCCTTAGTGAGAATCAAGCCCTGTAGCCCTTGTCTGTGAAGTAAAAATACCATTTTGCCAACTCCAACTAATAGGCTCATGCTAGGCTATCAATCTGCTAACTATTACAGGCTTAGCCAATAACCAGAGATCATAATCAATCCTTTTGTCTTGTATTTTCTGAGGTAAAGACCTAGCCATTATGCCAAACCCTTCTGGGAGTCAGAGAGTGACTTAAGAAAAAAAAGTTTACAGTCATCTGCAAACTGTTAGCCAGAGGTCTTGGATGTCTGCTTGGAGATCTGAGAAGTAAACTCCAGAAAGAAGAGATCCCAGAACTGAGTCCTGAGGAACATTGCTGGTCACTTTCACACTTTCTGATGAGGCACCTGCAATTCGCACTGTATGGGTTCTCTCCTTCAGTCAGTTTGCTATTCATCTTACTTCATACGGGGTTGATTTTTGAAGTATTTAGTTTTAGTCTGATGTCAGCATGGGAAATGCTTTTGAAGGCCTTGGCCAGATGAAGATACACCATGTATACCACAGGGCTGCATCTCTAGCACCTATAGCCTTTTCAAAGAAGTTTAACAGATTCAGTAGACAAAATATACCCTTCACAAAGCCAAACTGTTGTGGGTCAAGTTTAATAAGATTCTTGATATCTTAATTTATGAAGTCAGTAATAACATGTTACTTGGCTTTGCAGGTAACTGACAGGTCTGTAATCACCTGGTTCAGCTGTCAGGCCATCTTTATGGCTGGGCATCACCACTACAATGTGCCACTTATCAGGAATGATACCAGTAGCACCACTACAGTGTACCTCTTATCAGAGATGATACCAGTAGCACCACTGCAATGTGCCACTTATCAGGGATGATACTAGTAGCATCACTGCAATGTGCCCACATAACAGATGATATCAGTATCACTACTGCAGTTTGCCACTTATCAGGGATGATACCAGCTGCACCACTGCAGTGTGCCACGTATCAGGGATGATACCAGCAGCTGCCCTTAAGCTAAACACTTTAAAGAGTGGGTCTGCAAAGACATGTTTAACTCATTGCTTCCTACACAAGCATACTCAGCACCAAAGCTGAGTTGCTGTTTAGCCTACACAAGCATACTTGTCTGAAAAGGACACTTCCCTATAGTTCTGTATGAGTTTGGTCATCATTTTTTTTTTTGAATAGTGACTGCCACCATTGTGATATAGATACATACCTGAAACAAAGATATGCATGTGTGAGCCTTAGTGTCTAGTATATATCTGTCACATTAAGTATTAAGGTGTCCATAAAAAAAAATTAAGATAATTGCATTTGTTTTAGCTGTTCTAAGTGCAGTTTATTTTATGGCACAGATTCTTGTTATATGGATGCACTCAGAGTCCTGTCCTAACATTTAATTGTAGTAGCAGGACTCCAACTGGTAGAATACGCATAACTAAAGGTTAATTTTTCCATGAAGTAATGAAAAATCATTTTATATTCTGATAGCATGCTTCAGAATCATGGCATCAGTTGGTGTTTCTCGTCCAGGCACTTTGACTGTGTCCCTGCAGTCCACATGATCGATTTACTCCAATAATACCTTTGTTCCCCAAAGTAAAAACAGCCATCTGGGAGCAGCAGAGGTAAAACTACAGTTCTTCCATTAGGTCCATTCTTTGCTAGCAGTACATTGACTCATCTGGGACTGCGGAAGTATTTTTTTGTGTGTCTGTGTGTATGCATTCATTTTGGAAACGGAGGTCTAAAAGGAGTTATGTAAGTAGAGGGGTGCCTCAGTTCACCCAGTTCTTTGGCTTCTTTTATTACTCAGGTAAAATTACTCCTCTAGAGAGAGAAAGAGAGAGAAGAGAGGGAAAGAAACAGCTCTCAACTGTCACCACTGTTGTACATATCATATGTTGACTCATAGTTCTGATCTGTTCTCATAAAAGTACTGTTTTTCTGCCAAATAGGATGGCTCACATTTGTTTCTGATTTCATATCCTTTGTAAAAAGGATGCTAAACCAAAACCTGGGGGGAGCATATTTATTTGTTGTGGGGAATATATGGGCTGGTTAGGGAGCCTAGTGAAGGATCGTATGTTAATAAAATAATGATTGCAGAGTCAGATATATACGTTTCAGATGAAGATGCTCACAGATGCAAGAGTAGTTATGTTAGTTACCTTTTAAATAAATAAAGAGTGTGTGTGCGTGTGTGTGTGTGTGTGTGTGTGCGTGCACGTGTGCGTGTTTTTTTCTATGTCTGTACACGCACGCATGCACTGATCTCAACCATTACTGATTTTGTCTTATGTTTTGTCATGTTTCTCGATATTGTTTTAGATTAAAATCTGTAAGTATTGACACACATATGAATTTCAGACTTTGTATTCTTCAGAAAATGCTTCTAAAGGAAAATGCTTTACTCTGCAAAACTTTTGCAGAGGAACAGATTGTGGTACCATCATGTTGGAGGAGGTATATGCAAGCTATTGGCGTTAGTTAAAAATTGATATTAAAGCATGATGGTTAATGTAAGGGCCTCTAGAGATCAAATCCTTCTTTGATAAAGCAATTATGAATATCAGCTTTATTTTCATATTGGAGTTAATGTTGTAAAAACTGTGTGACCTACAGGAAAACAAATGGCTGCCATCTTATACACAGCATTATGACAAACAACTTTGGTACTCATAGTTATCATCTAACACTCAGTGTTTTGTAGAATAATATTGTTGCATTGACTGTGCAATATTACAAAACAGCAGTATGCTGTCTCTTCTGCCCCCCCCCCCCACATCAAGAATGATTGCCTTGAGTTGTAGGGGAGTAGGACTTGATGGTTGAAAAACGTGAAAGGAAGAACATGCAAAAAAAAGTGCTGCAGACATGAATCAACAGAAAAAGATTGTATTTAACACAAAAATTCAGAGGTCAAACAAAGTCTGCCTTGCTGCGCTACAGTAAAAAAAGATGTTTTACCAGAAAGGCTCATCCAGACTCTGCTACACTTTGCTGTGAAGGAAAGGTTAGTTTGCTTTTATTTTTTGTATTTTGTATTACTTTATTGCCTTTCTATATTTTGAATACTGTGGTTTGTTTTCTTTACCTTGTGTTTTACTTGCATTCTGCTTTAACAGCATATTAAAACTTCAAAAGAGACCACAGCTCTCTCTCTTCTGAGTCAGGCAGATTTTTTTCCCGCCCTCTTGTCTTGTTAGACAACCCATTGGGTTGTTGTCTCTTATGTTAATCTGACCATTAGGCTCCAATATCCTAGACCTGGTCATTACCAACATGGGAAATCAATGCTCCACACCTATGGTCACCCCCTCGTTAGTCAGATCTGACCATAAGCTAATCACCCTTAACATCCACATCCCACCCCCACCCCCCAGTAAGGAAACCTCCATAAAAAACTTCTACAAAACCAACTTCATGCTACTCAAGTCAGAAGTGACAAACTTCATGACACCCATGCAGACGGAAACTGAAAGTTCAACTGCTGAATCCTACACTAAGGCACTGTACGAGCACATCCACTCATGCATGAATCGTGCCATCCCAAATAGAACCAAGATTCTCTCATCCAAAAAAATGAAGCCAATCTGGTGGTCCCCTGCCATAAACAAACTTTACAACAAAAGGAAGAAACTGTTGCAGAAAAGAGGAAAATCCCACGATGCAAAAAACTCCCATACCAGCCTCAGTAAGAAACTGAGATCCCTCATAAAATCCTCCAAAGATAGTTATGAAAATAAAATTGCCAAAGATTCCAAAGACACCCACAAGGCATTATATAACTATGTCAAGAATCTAAATGGCATTGCTCAGATCTGCTCTGAGCTAAAACAGAATGGCATTAAATATACTGATCCCAAGGATATTGCCAATATCCTGGCAGATCAATTCAGTGCCAACTTCACCCCCCTCTCACCCCCTAAATGGCCCACCTCAATACCAGAAGATTGCCAAATTCTGGTAATACCGGCCACACAGGTAAAAAACGCACTCTCCAAAGCTAAGAATACAGCATCCATCGGACCAGATGACATCCCGGGCTGTGTACTACATGAACTACAATATGAACTGGCACCTCACCTAAGTGTCATGTTTAATCATAGCCTCACTTCAGGTTTCATGCCCACTGAGTGGCGCAGAGCTACAGTTATCCCACTCTACAAGGGGGGATCCACCTTGGATCCCGGAAACTACAGTCCCATCAGTCTGACAAGCCTTATCTGCAAGGCCATGGAGCGTATTATCATGGAACTTATAAAGAAAGACATTGGCAACCTTCAAACACTGGACCCCACCCAGTTTGGGTTTGTGAAGGGCAGATCTTGTCTCCTTAACCTGATTGACTTCTTTGAATCAGTCTCCAGAGCCATGGACAAGGGTAAGGTGGTCCACACAGCCTATCTAGACCTAGCCAAGGCCTTTGACACCATCCCCCACTCTGGAATCATAGATAAACTTACTAAGCTGGGCATTAATCCCTACGTCACCCAATAGGGTGCTAACTGGCTTACTGATAGAACCCACACTGTAAAAGTAGCTGACTCCAAATCCAGTTCTAGACAAGTGACAAGTGGAGTACCTCAGGGTTCAGTCCTGGGACCGCTCTTGTTTGGCATCTACTTCTCTGAAGTACAGGCCAACACTAAGGGACTCTGGCTAACAAAGTTCGCAGATGACTGCAAACTGGGAGCCATTATTGAATCCCCAAATGATGTGGATACTCTACAAAATGGCCTTACAGAAACAGATGCTTGGTGCCAGAGCCATGGGCTCACGCTCAATGCCAAGATATGTATAGTTATCCCCTTTGGAAAAAAACATGTATCCATGAATTACCATATAGGTGGCAGTACACTAAACACTGAAAGTGTGATAAGAGACTTAGGGACACAGGTGGACAGTGGTCTCACCTTCGATAACCACATTGCCACAACAGTCAGGAAATCCTTCTATGTGGCACACCTCATCACTAAGGGCTTTTCATCCAGAAAAAAGGAGGTCATTGTCCCACTGTACTCATCCCTCATTAGACCCATTATAGAATACAATGCCCCATTTGGTATGTACCTCTCAAGACATCTACAACAAATAGAAAGGCCACAGAAATACCTCACTAAAAGAATCACAGGCCTAAAGCAGATGCCTACGCTGACCGCCTTAAAAATCTCGAGCTATACTCTGTCGCATATCGTCTGCTCAGAGGTGTTCTCTGCTTAACATACAAGGCCATGTCAAACCCAGAGCTGTTGGACATGCTACACTTAAAGAAATCCCAATCCCTCAGAGCCACATGCTCCAGAGATCTAAACCTTGTCATCACAATAAACAAAACATGCTGGAGGGATAGGTTCCTGACCCAGAGACTCCCCAGACTCTGGAATAGATTGCCCGTACATGTCAAGCAGAGTGCCTCTTTGGCCCCCTTCAAAAGGAACCTTGACGATTGGATGGGAGAAAGGAAATTCACCCCGGGGATCACGTCAGTCGCCCTGCTCGACAGGGGTCCAGGGAATAAATATTGTGGGAAGAAATAGCCAGGGAATTGTTATGGCTAGGCTTGTATAGGCCCTAGGGCTGATAGCCTAGTACCAACCTATGAACCTATGCATGGAGATAAGCTGGTGCTGTATCTACTCTTGTGTAACCATGGCTAGTAAGTTTTTTACTTTCAAGAAGCAGCCCAAAAAGAAGTATGAACATAGTATTATGACTCACCCAAGGTTTGATTACTGAGCTTACAATCCTGACAGAAAATACATTGGCAATAAACTTTATGTCAAGGTGCGGGTTACCTGTTATGATGGTTATTTTAGGAAGTAAAACAAACTGCCCACATATTGGCAGCTTGTTGTGTCTGTCAGGAAAGAAAACTTGACATAACAAAGCGCTTAACTTGGATCCTCGATTAAAAAAATAAGAAACGCTTCTAAAAGAAAAGCACTTCCTGGTAGAAGAAGTCAGCTATGTGCCACTTTCTCAAACTAAAAATAAACCAGACGTGGACTGATTTTCCGATAGTGGGATGGCATTTCATTTTGTCACCAACCACTGATCAAGGTTCAGGGAAAAATAAGTTTCTGAAGGTTAGAGTGAGTACATAAAACACAAAACCATAACTGTTCTTCCTATGGGGGAAGAGAGTGATGAACATGTGGTGTACACTGAGCCCCAATGTGGGTTGCACGTTAAGACAGTGAAAGAATTATCTTCCAAAGAATGAGATGAGAGATGGCATCCTAATGACATAAAAAGACCATGTCCTCTCTGTCTAAAGGACAAGCATCCTTCTTACAGAGTCATGCTTGCGAGTTTCATCTGTTGATTGCAGATAGCACTTGAGGACAGGTTTATGCAGCTATATAAAACGCACCCCTGTCTCACAGAGGTTATTAACTGACTTTGAACTGTATGCCGCTGCTCAGTATTGCCCATGTCTGTTACATATATTTTTCAGGACCTGTGAGCTCTTTATTTAACTAAATGTCTTATATACAGAACTGTTAGAAATAAGTAGAGCCATTGCAGATAGTGACCAAGATGGGGGAGAGGGCAGGAGAAGGGAGGATACATAAGGAGGCCGTTATGAAACGGATAAGGAGTTGCGAAACAAAGTAATTATGTACAAGAAAACTGAATTAAGTGGAGAATCTGAAACATGTCAGACAGGGGTGGTTATTTATTCTAGTTCATAGAGATACTTGTTCTTTGACCTACAGAAAAGACTTCTGAACAGTCGACTAAGGTTATTTTTGTGATTTTATGGGCAATTTTAGGTTTCAGAAAAGAAGATCTGAGCAAACAAAGAGCATAGTTTACATTCTGTTCACTGGCTAGTAATGGGCATCTGTGATTATAAATTAAAGGGTACAGATGTGACTTAAACAAGTATGAAGCTCTGGCTGCATATTGCAGTCAGCTGACATTAAGGGTACTGTTCCATAATGCTACATTGCTACCAAGGGACACAAATCAACATATTTTCTTAAAACAGGTTTGTAAATAGGGAGCATTCGGAAAGCTTTAACACATAAATAGCAGGTACATTTTCAGCTTTAGAGAAAAAGCAGGCTTTTGCCCAGTGCAGGTCTAGCCTCTGCAAGTTCATGTTTTCTGCAGAGTGACAAAAAGAAACCAACAGCGTCTCTAGAGGCAATTTTGAACTGTGCCAATGCTTTATTCATCCAGTTTGTATGTCCACTGGGGGAGAGCACAAAATCGTGCCAGATTGCCAAGTATTTCACTTTGGAAGCCGGCAACTAACATAACTAGTGTTGTGTTATCCATCCATGGTCCTAGCTAAGGCAGAATCAGTTACATGTTGATGATAATCATGTTTTTCTAGAAAAAACATCCTCTCCATACATCCCTTCATTCTACTCCAGAACTATCACCTTGATAGCCCCCCTGGTACTGACCACCTTTGGCCATGGTTTATTTATCACTGTAGAGAAATCATAACCCACTGAAACACATCTACAACCTGTGTATTACACTTACTATGCCTAATATCTGAAAAAATGCCATTGTAAAACCACTTCCTAAGATATCCAATCCCCCAGACTTTCAACACATTTCTTTTTTCCCTCCCCTGGGAAATAATGTGGAAAAATTATCTGTTCTGGCACCTCTCACTCATCTTTTCGGTCTACATTGGCAAACTTACCTCATCTCCCTCTTGGTCCTATTCCACTCCAATCATTCTGTCCTGATTTTCATGTCCTTATTCAATAGATCAATGATTAATAATTACTACTAAACTCCCCTAAAACAATGTTTTTCGGCACAATGCAAAACCTCACTTCCATCATTACCTCTCAACCTCTTAGCATAAGAAATCAGTTCTAAGCCCAAAGTAATGGGGGAACAAAGGCCCAAAAATAGGGGCAGATTTTAAATATCATTATTATAAATTTAGAAACTTGATAGAATAAAAGAATTTGTGTTAGCATGCATTTTGGAAGGATATGAAGTCTGAAACTCAAATGTATGTCATTATTTAGGACTTCAATCCTCAGTGATTGGCCAGAAAACACAACTTTTATGAGGAATAGACCAAAAATATGAGGTGAAATTTGGACAGTCTGCAAAACTCTGGACAGTTAAGAGTGATGCTTCTGTCCCCAGGTCTCTAAAAATCCTTGGTCATTTTAAAAACACTACTGAAAATGTCACTTAATTCAGATACCTATTGCTTTGGTTAGCCTTTTTTCCTAAATTTCCAACTCTGCTCTACCAAAATGAACTCACACCTATTCTGTGCTTACAGGATCTCCCATTTTCTATCCAGAACCAGTAGAAGTGCCATAGGTTAAGATATCTTGCTGGCTCAGCTAGAATACTGTCTCCCGCAAATTGCTGCAGCTTTTGAAAGACATGTATCCACCATTCAGATTCAGTTCATATCAAACTCCATTTGCAAATTCATCACTCTCTCTCCAACAAATAAACCCCACTGCAAAACCATTGGGAAAGCTAACTGGTTAACCATGAAACAACATGCTGATTTTCTACTTGCCTCTGAACTATATAAACTTATCAAGAATGACATCTTCCCCCCACTAACGTATAGACTATTCAAAGATGCACCAAAATACAACCTTAGAAAGGTTAACTACTCATGTCCTCTCTTCTAAACCCCAAAACTAGGCCTCAGTGCATGGCCCATGCTTTCTCAGTTCTTGATGCCAAACTATGGAAATCTCTCCCTACTTTTCTTGAAGACAGTTCCTCTTACCCCATTTTCCAAACAGAAATAAAATTACATTTCAAGACTAGGAAAATGTAACTGCTGTTTCTCCAGTAATTTAACATAATCTCTTCATTCCCTGCTTCCATCTACATCCTTTGCTCTGACTCTTATTTTTGCTTGTGATTCTTCCAGCATGCCAACTCTGATACCCACTTTGTGTATGTACAAATGGATCTACTTTTAATTATCGAAATCCCACATGAACGAAGACCAAATGATCGAGACCGGAAAACCAAAATGTCACAATCCTGAAACTACACAACACTTAAACCCAAAGTACCGAAACTGAACGCACAAACCGCACATAAAACCCACTTCAAAAACCAACAATATACAACATAAAACAACACTATATACCTCCAAACACAAGCAATATTTATGAAAATTAAATTACTAACTAACCTTCCCTCAACAAACTGCACTATCTAAAATTAACCTAAGTTGGGGGCTGTGCCCCCCACACCCCCCTAACTATATATACCAACTCCAGGATCACACTACAGTGGGGAAAAGGGTATATACCTTTTTTCTTATCTTGTAGAATGGCACACACATCCACTAGTGCCGGGACCATACAAAACATCCGTCATATTTGCTCACATACATCCGACACAAATTTAAAGGGTTGTACTGCATTTACAGACACTAACTACGAATGTCCTATGGCAATATTGGAATTATGACATTTCCGCTTTAAATTTCAAACTACTAACACTTGGTATTCTAAATATTCAGTCTTCTAACCTTTGATCTTCTACACTTTCAGGATTTTAAACTTTCATCTTTCCGGTCTCGATTTTTTAGTCTTTGTTCATGTGCGATTTCGATAATTCAAAGGGGGCCAGTACAAATATATATATATATACATATATATATATATATATATATATATATATATATATATATATATATATATATATACATACATAGACACACAGACACACACACACACACACACATACACACACACACACACACACACACACACACACATATATATATATATATATATATATATATATAGTGTTTATTTTAGTCATACTGTATATAATAGCATTTACGTGTGTGTGTGTGTGTGTATATATATATATATATATATATATATATATATATATATATATATATATGTGTGTGTGTGTGTGTGTTTGTATATGTATAGATAGATATTGTGGGCGGGGGGGGTTCAGTCACTCTCTATATAATATCATTTACCTATTCCCTTTATACCCCCAAGTCAACTATAATATATGTA
Organism: Protopterus annectens; assembly: GCF_019279795.1. Lineage (NCBI taxonomy): Eukaryota > Metazoa > Chordata > Ceratodontiformes > Protopteridae > Protopterus > Protopterus annectens. Next base: position 1,060,924,317 of record NC_056746.1, on the reverse strand, counting down.
TATATTGCATTTTGTCACTCTTTTTATATATAATGTCATGCATCTATTCTGTTTTCCTCAGGCTAGGTCCAATGCGATCAGTGCTCTGTTCTAGTTAACAAATTTAAAAGAAATAAACCATGCCCCAACACAGTAAATGCTAATTTGCTAGGCCGTCAGAATGGCCACTACCTTAGTGCCACAGATGAGTGCACTCAGGCCATTAAAATACACTGATTCATTTACTCACAATATATCACAGCTAAGGTCACTTTTAAATAAGGAAAGTAGCAAGAGGTGCCAAGATACCTCTTTGCAGGATATGAGTAGGTTCTGTTAAGGCACAGTCTGAGTAAACCTTCAGAAATTCTCTGCAGTTCATGGATACCAGCTGAGTATTGACCTTCTGTTTTCCATTTTCACACAGGGTTTTATTGTATGGTGTTAAAAAAGGCAGCAATGCTGGCTGTTCTTAAAATGCATAAATATTAATTATATAAATAAGTAGCAGTACTCATTTTAGAATGTTTAAATACATTATTTATTAAAATGCCCTAAACAAAATATGTTTTGGGGAGGCCTTTTTTCAGCTGGCATTATGGGAAGTTTCTTCTTCAATTATCCTATAATTTCTAAACATCTGTTTATCTGACCTATCAAACCTATATAATTGTATAATAACATATCATAACATAAACAAAAATGCATACAATTGTTAACTTTTAAGGAAGCAACAGTAGTTTAAAGCCAGTACTGTAGGTGAGTGTATAAAGGCTTAAAACTATACTAACCCAACACTTTTATCAGGTTTATATGGGTAAGGTGACTTCCTGCTGTGTGACCTCCAACAGGAAGTGCTCCCATAAAACCCATAGAAATGTCACATTAGTGTAACTCTGGCAAAAGGAAAAAGATCCTTACTGTGACACCCACCACTTGTCCAGCCTCAATCCTCACCACTGGCAACAGTGGGGGGGGGGGGTGTACAGACTGGGAGGATGACAAGTACACACACAGTAAAGTGCAATTTCCCATAAGAGCACACAGAGACTACAGTCTGTCCCGGGCTGGTTTCTCCCTCTTTCTCCAGATCGTCAGTAAGTCTCCCCACTGTCACAGCTATAGGGTTGAGATCTCAAATGAGTGGCCAAGCCAAGACCTCCAGCACCCTCTCTGTCCAACCAGTGCTTTGCGTCCCTGCCCAAGTAGGTGACACACACACACACACACACACACACACACACACACACACACACACACACCTTGAGGTTTGATTTATACACACACACATACACACCTGGAAAAGGCTGGCACAGGTTTACTAGCTAGTCCCTCTTCTACCCAGACTATAAGGTGTTTTTTACTGCCACCAGCCACTACTTACCAGCTACTTTAAGGCCCTTAGCAAAGGGTGTCCAATTTTACTGTGTAATGTTACTATTAATCCAAATGGTAGTTTGACCAAGAGCAAGGCTATTAGGAGTGGCCTGCACAGTGTCACCAAATAGATCAAATAGATATGCAAGTACTCCAAGAGCTTAAAATATGTCCCACAAATATCAGCCACAATGATAGATTTAAATATTTTAATAGTAAATAATAAAAGAACAAGAAAATACTCAGTAAATCATCACAGTAACTTCAGAGTTCAAAATCACAGGAAATATTTAAACAACATTGCAGGACAGTCTCAAATAAATACAGAAAACATCTAAACTAATCTTTACTATATTCTTTACTGAATCTAAAATTATTACTATACCCTAGAAACTTACTATTACAGCAAGGCAGTCAGATGTGGTGAGTGGGTTTTCCCAGCTGATGCTGTCAGGTCAAAGACAAAGACAAAATGCTCTGTCTTACTCTTAGAGAGTTCTTAAATTAATATCTCAAATATTGCTACTGGGATACTTGCAGCATGACATCACTTCTTGTCATTTGACTATCCCAGGTGAAACCCCCCATTGCTAGAAACTGCCAGCATTTATCATCGCCCTGTGAAAAATACATAGCCCTTAGACCTTTTGCAGCTGCTGGAAGACATAAAATAATAAAATACTTACAAGACAGCAGAAGGCTCCTTAGTTTTAGACATCCTATCTCCTTGCTGCATTGAAACTGAAGGATAACATCTCTTTTGTTTATGGCCCATAAATAAACTACTACACTCTCAACTATTCTTAAGTTTTGCAAGTTAATCTCCCGTGTTTCAGTCTCCCCTGTTAAAGTACATGCATCTAAACAGTTACAGTAGTGTATAAAAATATCTCTTCAGCACACGTCCATACAATATGACAGACACTTTTAATACATTTATAACACAGACACATGAATCAGGTTACTATTCAAAATGACACGTAACCATTTACAAAATTCCAGACAGCTGTGCTGGCAGTATCTCCCTCTGTCACACTTCTATATAAATCATATTAATATTCACAAAACTGCAGATAGCTAGGGTGACAGTATTTCCTTTTGTGATATTTCTCCCCCTCCCCGCCCTGAAAACTCAAGCTAGTTTTTAAAGTAACCCTTGAAAAACATTGCTTGAGCCTATTTGGGAATATAGTACCCCATACCGTATCTTAATATTCCAGCTGCTTTGGCATTGCTGACTCCAGTACAGAGCTGCACTCTCCTATCATATGCCTGCAACCTTAGGCTCCACCATAGTAATTTGGGATTTGGCTGGCTGGCTCTCTGTAGCCATAGATCTCCCTCAAACTCCTCCTGCCTCCTATTGCCGACACTTAGCACCAGGGCCTCCCTGTCATGGTAAAGTTTCATCATGTTAACTTGGTACAGGTTGTGCCCTTACCCCTTGCATAGCTGTTCTACCATGTAGTTAACATCACTGACCTTCCTTACCACTTTGAAGGGTCCTTCCCAAGCTGCCTGCAGCTTGTTGTGTCTGTCAGGAATGAGAACCATTACCCACTGCCCTACAGCATACTCTGTATTTTGAGCATTCTTGTCATACCAGCCCTTTTTCTGCTGTTGGATTTCTGCCAGGATTTCCTGGTCCAAGCCCATGAGCTCCCTGAGCCTTGTCCTGAAGCTTAGGACCTATCCCACAAAAGACTCCTTGTGGGATTCATACTCACCCTCCCACTCATCTCGAATCAAATCTAGAGGTCCCCTCACCCTATGCCCATACAACAACTCAAAGGGTGAAAACCTGTGGATTCCAAGGGCACCTCTCTGTAAGCAAACAACAGATGAGGCAAATGTTTGTCCCACTCCTTCTTAAACTGGTCTGCAATTGCCCGTAGCATGGTCCTGAGTGTAGAGTTTAACCTCTCAACAAGACCATTAGTCTGGGGATGGTTGGGGGGAGGGTCGTCTTTAGGTGCTTCACCCCACAGTGCTTCCACAAACAAGCCAGCAGGTCTGACATGAAATTGGCACCTCTGTCAGTCAATATTTCCTTTGGGATACCTACCCTGCTGAAAATCTCTAACAAAGCATTTGCCACCTTTTCTGCCTCAATGGAGGACAGAGCCACCACCTCATGGTATCTGGTAGCATAATCTACTACCACTAAGATATACTTTTTCCCTGTGGAACTTGAGGTACTCAGAGATCCCACAATATCCATAGCTACCCTCTGAAATGGAACCTCAATCAGAGGCAAAGACATCAAAGGAGCATTCACCTTGTCTCCTGCCTTGCCCACCTTTTGGCACTGCTCACAGGTCCTGCAGTACCCTGTTATATCGCTGGAAATCCCAGGCCAAAGTTCTGCATAATGCACCTTTTTGTACACTTTATGCTCATATGACCTGCAAAGGGAATGTCATGGGCTATGGCTAGAAGTGTCAGACAATAGGCTCTGGGCACTACCAACTGCTGTATTCTCTCACCCTCTAGCCCTCACTCAGGGGCCCACTCTCTGTACAGTAACCCTTTGTTTCAGTATACAGATTCCCCTTTTCCTTGTGGATCAGATGCCTCACTGGTTACATCCCTCAGGCCTTGTAATGTAGGGTCTGACAGCTGAGCCTGTCTCAACTCTCTCTTTGTAACCCTTCCCAGTTCCCTTTCCACAGGAAGTCTGGCATCCTCTGGCAGTGGTATTTCAATGTCAGCCTGGGTAGTACTACCCACCTCTGCCTTTGCAGTCACTCTGTCCAACGGAACATCAGTACCCACGGGCAGCTGTGGCTCACCTTCAGTCTCCTAGCTACAGGGTATCTCCCTCTCTGAAGTAACCACCCCACCAGTCCTGGCTTCAAGTCTGTGGTCTGTCTGGGTGTCCCCAGTCTACCAGAACCACATGCTTGTCACCAAGCCTGACTATGTGTCACTGCATGAACACAAGGTAGTGCATTACCAAAATCTTTCCCTATCAGGACATCTGCAGGGATATCCTCAAACACACCTACTTGCTTGCTTCCATTTCCACCCTCCCAGTCAAAGTTAACCCTAGCCAGAGTTATTTGGAATGGGGTTTCTCCTAAAGCTCTGACTGGAGTAGACTGCCAAAGCAAGTAGTGTTCCTCTTTAACCACTGCAGGCTTCATAATGGTTAGGTCAGAGGCTGTGTCTCTCTTAGCAGTGGTCACCTTCCCATCCACTAAGATAGGATATAACCTTTTGTGGTAGTCTGATACCTTTGTTGTCTCCAGACAACTTACAGCTGGTATTCTGTCATTCCCATGTACTGGCTGTCCCACCTTTTGTTCCCCACCTTGCCTCCATGGACATCCATATGCTGCATGGCCCAACTGGTTGCATTTAAAACAGGTAACTCTTGGTCCTGGCTATTTATCTGGACTAGTGGCTTTCCCTGCTACTGGCGGATTCTGTTGGGGCAGTTTAGGCTGCCCACCATGGGTTCTCTTAGATCCATGAGCAGCACTGGGTATCCCTTTCCTGTGCAATGATGCCCTGCTTGCTAAGTATAGGTCCTCTTTTTCCCCAACTCCTCTGCGATCCTGTATTTCCTATCAGCCAGCCAGATCCTCATGTCCTCAGGCAAAGTGCTAAGGGCTTGTTACCTCACCAAAAAGTCTGCCGGCCCTTCAAAAGTGGGGACCTGAAACCCACTCACCCATCTATGAAAATAAGTGCTTAACTCAGCAATATATTCACACACATTTTCATCTGCCTTGCGTCTATGCTCATGAAACTTTTTTCTATAAGCTTCAGGTGTTAACTTAAAACACTCTAACAGACAATTTTAACAGTATTATAATTTAAGCAATCAGTATCAGACAATTTAGAAGTAACAGTTACAGCTTTACTATGCAGTAAGGGGATCAGGAACCGTACCCAGAGCCCTTGGTCAACATTATACTGTTTATATACCCTTTCAAACATATGGATGAAACTATCAAAATTATCCCCCTCTGTAAATTGTGGAAGAAATTTACTGACCTTTGTTGCTTCTGGGGTTCAGTTACTCCCTTCCCCATTACCTCCATGACCCTGGCAAAGATTCAACATCTCCTTTTCATGTTGCCTCTGCCTCTCATTCTCTTCATATTCCAAGCATCTCAGTCTCTCTGCAGCTACTAATTCCATTTGTTTCTCCTGCCACAGTCTCTCTGCTGATTCTATTTCCAAACTTTTAACCTCCAGTTCAAGTCTCTTTAACTCCAGAAGGATTTTTAAGTCCTCTGTAGAAAGGTTGAACTGTGCATTTTCTGAGAGTTGTACATCACCAATTCTAGTCTGGCATCCTCCTGATTGCTGGTCTGTGATGCATCTTTGCCCAAGGCTGCAATCATTTCTGCTTTAGTGAGGTTGTCATGCACCAGTCCTTTAGCCTGGCACATCTCAGCCAACTGGCTCCATGTCAACTTGCCATACTCCTCCACTTGACATCCTTGCTTGCTCTCCCTGACTAACTAAGCTAACAAAAAAATAAATCAATTGTGATATGAAACTCTGAATATTCACTGTGTGGCTGATTGAAAGTACAAACACCTTCTTTAGTGACCAGTGTTTACAGGCTACAGGAATTAAATATCCACACCACTCTATCCTAATATGTGGATATGCCACCAATTAATATGTGACGCCACACCACTGGCCCAGTAATCAAGGAACATCAATCCTCACAACTGGCAACACCAGGGGATGTACACACTGGGAGGATGACAAGTACACACACAGTAAAGTGCAATTTCCCTTAAGAGCACACAGAGACCGCAATCAATCTGGGGCTGGTTTCTCTCTTTCTCCAGATCCCCAATAAGACTCCCCACTGGCACACCTATAGGGTTGAGATCTCAGCTGAGTCCAAGACAAAACCTCCAGCACCCTCTCTGTCCAACCAGTGCTTCATGTCCCTGCCCAAGTAGCTGACACACACACACACACACTTTGAGGTTTGATTTATACACACCTGGGAAAGGTAGGCACAGGTTTATTAGCTATGCCCCCTTCTGTTCAGACTATAGGGTAGTTTTCACGACCACCAGCCACTACTTATCATCTACTTTAAGGCCCTTAGCAAAAGGTGTCCATTCTTACTGTGTAATGTTACTATTAATCCAAATGGTACTTTGACCAAGATCAAGGCTATTAGAAGTGGCCTGCACAGTGTCACCAAATAATTATGCAAGTACTCTAAGAGCTTAAAATATGTCTCACAAATATCAGCCACAATGATCGCTTTAAATATATTAATAATAAATAATAAAAGAACAAGAAAATACTCAGTAAATCATCACAGTAACTTCAGAGTTCAAAATCACAGGAAATATTTAAAACAACATTGCAAGACAGTCTCAAATAAGTACAGAAAACATCTAAATTAATATTTACTATATTCCTTACTGAATCTAAAAGAACTACTATACCCTAGAAACTCACTATTACAGCAAGGCAAGTCAGATGTGGTGAGTGGGTTTTCCCAGCTGATGCTGTCAGGTAAAGACATATACAAAATGCACTTTCTCTCTCTCAGAGAGTTCTTAATTTAATATCTCAAATATTGCTGCTGGGATACTTGCAGCATGATATCACTTCTTGTCATCTGACTATCCAAGGTAACCCCCATTGCTAGAAACTGCCAGCATTTGGCATCTCACTGTGAAAAATACATAGCCCTTTGATCTTTTGCAGCTGCTGGAAGACATAAAACAGTAAAACACTAGAAGTCAATGCAGAAGTCGCCATAGTTTTAGACATCCTGTCTCCTTGCTGCATTAAAACTGAAAAATAACATCTCTTCCGTTTATGGCCTAGCAATAAGGTACTTCAGTCTCAACTATTCTTAAGTTTTGCAAGTTAATCTCCTGTGTTTCAGTCTCCCCTGTTATTCCATGCTCAAAAAGTAAAGTATGCTGAAGCAACTGCATTGTTAGATGCATGTAGTAAATACTATAAACTTAAAAGGATTTCTGAGAATAAACCAGTTATATTTTTATTTTCATGCCACCTGGAGGAAAGGAGTAGTCATCAATTAAATAAACCTTATGACAGTGTCTTTTGACTGCAGCTCCCATAAGAAAGCATCATGTTTGCCAGCAATCCCCACCAAGGCAATTATGTTTCTCATCAGTCCATTGACCTTGTTGTGAACAATGTAGGATCTTTTCCTTCCCAGTCACTGCTGACTACAGGCATCTCTAAGTCATTCTCTAGGCATATTCTGTCCTTGGATCCTTGTAGTTTGTGATGATAAGGTAATCTAGAAAGCTTACCTTTCATGCTGAGAACTTAAATTACAATTTCGGTAGGCCTCAGTGTTAAACAATGGCCTGTTGATATGGATGTCTTCAATCTAGATGGGCATAAAAGAGAGAAACAGATTCTATCCTGGGTGAGAAAGCATTTTAATGACATATGTTGATTTCATATTTTACATTTGAGACACAAATAGTCACTTTTCTAGGCAGAGAAGCCTTTTGTTGCCATAGTTCCTTTAAAATTACCTTCTTTTTGTAGACAAGGGCTAAGAAGTGCTGAGCCCATGCAACACTTTGGTTTATACTGTTCAGTAAATAAATGGTGCATGTGTTTTCACATTACAGAGGCCCCATAGCCTCAGGTCTGTCATCAGCTCTGATACTGAGTCACTGTAATACTGCCCTGCTTCTCTACTACAACTAATTACAGCATATGCTTTTTGTTTTCCACAAAGTTTTTTCATAACAACACATTTTTAAGGGTCATTTGGTCCAGAAGACCATTAAGCTACTGCACATGTGTATGTGTGGGGAAAGGGGTCACTTTCTTGCATGTAGCATTCATTTTAACTTTTTATGATTGCATATGACTTTATAGTGCTTGGCAATTCATTCCAGGTTTGATATCACCCAATGACTAAACCAGTTTTTTTTCAGCTCTTAACCTACTAATGTTTCTCATTAGTTATACTCCTCCAGAACTTGTTACAATGGCACTTTTCATCACTTCTCACACCTACTAAATCTCTCATAAGTTCATTCTGCAGTGCCATGTTGTTAAAGTGCAGTTTAAAATACACATAAATAACATTAATTACCTGTTAGTGTTAGTCTTGAGTCAAGAATAACTCTTCAGGATGTGCAAAACATTTTATTTTTATTTAAATCCACATACGTCAGCTCTGGGAGACTACGTTCACAATGTTTCAAATCAGTCTCGGCAAGCAGCAAAGTCACACAGGTTTTATAATCTTTGTTATCAATAACTTGCATGCAGAAGTTTTACTTTAGCAAATAGGGTCTTTGCAGACCCTCGTGCTTCTCACTTAGTGCTGCACCTGAACACTTAATTATGCTTTTAGCAACAATAATGTTTTAGAAAAACAGCCACCTGGCTTGGCAACCAGTCTTGTTTTCGACCTTCAAAATTTCAGTACCAGTAACATTTTATCTCCCCAATATTCTTTGTAACTACTCATCCCAGCCTGAGAAGGTCCGAGCTCACATAAAACAAAATCTCTTTCACATTGTGTACGTTCCTCCCTTCCTGGCCATTACAGACTCTGTAGATCATAGTACATCCCTTAACCCCTTCAGCACTTTCTTTACCTTTAGTCATTTGTTAATACACTTTACAGCTTAATATTAGAATGCAGACGTAAACACTTTGAACTACAATAAGTATCTGTGGTTTGCATAACTATACAGCTATACTACATATTTTTTTAACATAAATAATAAACAATTCATTTGTAAAGAAACTGTACATTAATATGCCTTTTGTGAAGCATTATCAAGAGAGATGCAGTTTTCTCTATCAGAATTCCTCGCTAGACACTATTAGTGTCATAAAATACACATTTATATTTTGATTTTCCTTAATTTTGTAAAATACACTTTAGCATCATAATATTCATCATTTATCATTTGCATCTTAAGTTTATCATCAGGTGCAAGTGGAATTTCACATGCCGGTGCGATCAAGCACTTTGTGATTACAGGCTATAGAACAGAAAATATTAAAACAATTAAAAGAATGCTACCAATTTTGATACTTTGTAATGCACTAGTTCCCAGGTTACCAAATGCACTGCCCAACCATCCAAAAAGTGTCCATTGTTTAAAAGTACTGTCCAAATCTTTTGCCCTCTGCTCCATAAAATTGGCCAACTTTTCTTGTTCATCATGGTAGTCAGTAATATAAGAACAATAACAGCTTTTATGAGGGCACATGACCCTACTTTTGTAGCTAGCATTATGTCAAGTGCCAATTGATTCTGTAACACCACAGTTCATATTGCAGTCATTTTTGAATTTGTCATTGTGATGTGATGTGAAGTATGGTTAGCTACCTCCTGAAGAATTTGAGCAAGCATGGTGATTTCAAGCAGTGTCCTTTGCACTCCATACCCAGGAGTAAAACTGAAAATACTTGCTCCATCCAGTGGATTGCCCACTTATTTCTCAGTCTACCTGCTGGAGGGTTCTCTAAATGTTGAATAGTAGGAGTATAGCCCACAAATCAATACTCTGACCAGTTTGCGGGTAACCAGGGGTAGACATGATTACCACAAACGTAATTATCCTCTATCATGCCCATGCCATTACCCCCAGTCATAGCGTCTTAACTATAAAGAGTTCAATATACTTTCATGTCTAGTGTTATTGCATTTGCTGATTCCCACTGGCACAGTCCCATTTCTGGCATAACATGTGTCTCCACGGTTTGTGGTGGCAAGCTGAACAGACACAACCTTCGAAAAATTAGTCACATTCCACCAGGTTAGATTAGTATCACTAAGTTTTTTTTTTAAATGTTACCTGTGATGCAGGAATTGGAATCATGGGAATCCCTGCCTTAAAATGGTGAGGTATACTAGAACACACACAACAGTTTGTCACATTTAAGTCCACAGCATACTGTCGAAGAACCAACAAGAAACTATTTTATCTCGACCAGATTATTGAAGGAAACAGCAACAAAAACAGAGCAAAAGTACCTGTTGTCATGGAATTCATCATGAGATGCTGTTTTAGTTGAATGTTCTCCTTATATGGTTCAGTGGTGCAGATGATTCGTCCTTCACACTTCAGTCTTCTTTTGCTGGCAATGATGATTTGTCTGGGGCCTCTACACAGTAGGTCTTCTTACAGTGAGATGAGTGAATTCAGGTTGGTAGTCTTGAACAGCAAAGGGCGGCCATGGTGGTGCAGTGGTTAGCATTGCCGCCTCACAGCAAGAGGTTCTCTGGTTCGATTCTCGGCTGGGGTGCCTTCTGTGCAGAGTCTGCATGTCCTCCCTGTGGCCGTGTGGGTTTCCTCCGGGTGTTCTGGTTTCCTCCCACATCCCAAAGACATGCAGTAGGTGGATTGGACACTCTAAATTGGCCCTAGGTGTGAGTGTGCATGTGTGTGTGCCTTCTGTGGAAGGTTGGGTGCCGGGCTGGCAACTCGACACCGTAAAACTCCACTGCCAATCATGAGCGGACAGATTATCCGCTGTGGCAACCCCTAACCGTGAAAAGCCAAAAGAAGAAGAAGTCTTGAACAACAAACCACAGTTAGGGTGGTGAGGATTACAAGGTAAAGGGCCTTTCCACCTCAGGCTCAAACAGTTTTTTCTCTGGAAGGTTTTCATATAAACCCAGTCACCCAGCTGCAGTCGGTGACAGGACTAGTCAGTTGGTGGAGGAAGAGATGATTCTGTAAGAAATTAATAAGTTTTTTTCATTATCGATAAGAGTTAATTTTTTTTTCATTTGGCACAGGGCGAGCAGCCGGAAGGCCATGGATCTTCCCATTAATATCTAATATGTTTCAATTTCCTTGCAGAATTTAAAGTCTCTGACCATTTAAGGTTTGTTTTAGTACAAATCTTTGAAAAACATTTTTTTCAGGGTCCTGTTAACCCTCTCTACTAATCCAGATGATTGTGGATGGTTGGGACAGTGAAGACTCAACTTAAAAAAATTCTCCTAGCTCTCTGGTCAGGGAATTAAAATGAGTTTTCTGGTCACTATTAATAGTCCAAGGTACAACAAATTTACAGAATCTGCTTTGTGACATGGGTGAGCTTTTACCCATACAGAAAACATACAGATCACTACAAAACATATTGTACATTATGTACTTTAGTCATCTGGACAAAGTCCAGCTGTACATTAACAAAAGGTCCCCAAGGTGGTGGTAAGTATGCAGCCTTAATATTTGCATTTTTGCTGACAATGTATTCTAAACAATCGCACAGTTATTAACAGACTGAAGTATCAAAGAGGAGACATGAGTAGTATACCAACCTTAGGCAATTTGATTAAATAAAGCTGTCTTACCTGCATGGGCTAGTAAAAGATATGCTCTTCCATGGTAAGGTATCAAGGAGCCAGGCATCACCAGTCAGCCATCCGGATGTCACCATATTCCATCAGAGGATTTAATACATCCATCTTTGAGTCACATCTGAACTTCTCCCTGTGATGCTTCAGCTTAAAAAAACTGACACTTTATCAAAATCAAATACGTCATCATTATTAGAGTTTTGCAATAGCATTACATAAGGTATACTACAATTCTCTTCTATAATCTGCTTGGTGGCATAATATGCCAAATTATCTATGCCCTTTTGATGGGCACTCAATGAAAAATTTTAACAGCAAAAAAAAAAAAACCCTATTTTTTTGTTAAAACAAAATATTATTTTTGCAACCAAGTCTTCATTTTGATCAGGTACCATCCACATATTTAATTTGGTGTTGTGCATAGGAGTGTCCTTTAAGTCTTTTCTAGAAGAAAGATTAGTCACACACACACACAATCATGCTCTTTACCATCCTCAGCAATAGATAAAGATGCAGGATTTAGAACAGAACAGTATATCAGAGAAACACATAGATCAAGGAAAAAAGTGCACATTCATTTTCAGTTAGACGTGCAGTCAAGAGGGGTTGAGTTTCATTTTAAGTAAGAAAGGTGATTCAGAGTGAGGGATAGCTACTGTAAGATCCTACTCTGAGATATTAAATGACCAAGATAATGTACCTAAGATAACCATAGTTGTATTTTTTCTGTTGACACTGTCCTTTTTCCTGAAAGGATAGTTAAAAGATGTATGGTATCCTGCTAACACTGCTGAAAAGAATCAGATGCTATTAGTAAATTATTTACGTACAGTGTTGTACTAACACAGACCCACCTGGAAGTGTCACATCATTTAAATATTTTTTTTAGAATTTGAAAAAATAATGGAAAAGATTCAGTGTATAATTGTGGCAACCATGTCCATGTATACTACTGCCCCTTATAAGTAAAAGTAAACAGAAACTGACTTTCAGAATGGATAGGTAGAGAAAAGAATGCTGAACAGAGATCTATTATAGAAAAATATTTTGCTGTAGATGGTATGCAACTGAGCATCATTGTTAGTTTTGGAACCACAGGAAAATTTGGTAATACTGAATTGTTTACAGCCCTCAGATCTTGCACAAACCTAGAAGTATTTTATTTCTTTTTTATTTTTATTTTTTCAGGGAAAATAGGAGTATTGCAAAGACTTTTAGCTAGCGCTATTTATTTCTTGTTGTATCAAAGACTGAATTACAGGTTTGATTTTCTGTTGTGCTTCTGATTTCAGTGGATAGGGTGGAATTTTAGGAGGGGTTTGATGGGTTCAATTTTATTTTTACTGGTTTTGTGGATTTTAATATATCTACTTCATTAGCATGTTTAAACCAAAAGTTAGCAGGTACCTGCTGTAGCAATTTTCAGTTGTCTGCATGCCTTAAAAAGACTTTTCTTAGCTTTTGCTAAGAATTCTAATACTTCCCCCTCTGATTCTGTTGGAATATCTAGATACACCCCTTCTGGTGTACACTAAATGGTGCAACCCAGCTTGAATAGCAGATCTCTCCCTAGCAAATTTACTTGCGCAGCTGTTCTCAGAAGAAAAGAATGTCCCTTTTTTTCCAATCAGTCCTAAAGGAATGAGTATAGGTTCTGAAACAGAACATGTAACAGTAGCATTTGTTACTCCAACTGCCTTTGCGTCACCAGTGTCCACCAGGAAAGGAATTTCCTTTGCATTTATTTCTACTTTAACATAGGGTCCTTTTTGATCCACTGGCAGCAAAGGGCCATGATTTATTTTTGTTTTATTACCCTGCCATAGTCAATACGGTGATTTGCAGCACTTAATAAGGACTTTAAGTCTTTTTCCTGCCAGTCTATAAGCACTTGCTTTATTTGATTTTTGTACAGGGTTTGCAAACCCTGCACAAATGCAGCTGCAATAGCTGGTTTAGCTTGTTTGTTTGGGTCTGGTATTTCTGAGTGTCTACCAAACACTGCTTTAAGATTACTCAAATAATCTGCAGGGGCTTTCCCTTTATTTTACCTGACACACTTTTGTAATTTAGCAATGCTGTCCTTTTATCTATTAGTGCATTTCCTGTAAGAGTAAAATTTGTTATTTTAGCCTTTTCAAGTAACTGTGTTCTTATTTCATTTGAAGTAACTACCCGAAACAGCTGGTTTAAATATGTCAAAGTAGGGTTGTATCATGTTATTATAGTTTTTTTAAATTCCTCCTTAAACCTTAATGGACTTTTTACAGTTAGAAAACATTTAAGACATAAAACATTTAGACATAGTATGCAAGTCAGCATTAGCCCCCATTTTTAAAGGTGCCAAAAGATCTTCTGCAAAGGCAATAGCTTCTTGTCCTACCCTATCATGTGAGCGCTTGTGATGAGCCACAGGAGTGTCAAATACTAGTGCTCCTGTTGGAGAGGTAGAAGCTTGTTGAGAATGATAGAAAGAAGAAGAAAGAATAAACCTATTTGAATGCAGATGCCTGTTCTAAAGATGAGTTGAACAGGGGAACTAAGTTCAGATGTAACAATACCATGCTGACCGTGTGTTTAAAAATGCAGAGTTCTGAGAAACAGCAGAATCTTGTATAGGAGCCATCCGTACCAGTACATATGAGAGTGGGGGTGCAGTAGCTACTGGAGGATTATCATCCTCTTTAGAAGTCTCTGCTTTTTGGCAATCCTGAGTTTTTGTTTTCCAAACCTGCCAAAACAGGATAAAGGGATCTCTTTCTACTGGTCTGTACTGCTTTCTTAATGTCTTTTACCTGTTGCAACAGTTTTTATTGGCATCATGTAACCCCCTTAATGCTAACTCTTTTTTCCTTTTAAGAGCTTCAGTATAATAAAATACTGACATTTGTTCCCCACTTACATTGTTTTCCTTATTTTTCCAAAGTACCTTTCAGGTTCATTAATTTATCCCTATCATAAGTTCCATGTAATGGAAATCCCCCACCAGAACAATTCTTAGTAAGCTGAAACTAGTCATGCAAATACTTACAACTTCCTTTACCATAATTATGATGTAGGTGTTCCCTTTTCGTGGATTTGATCCTGCTTGCTTATCTTTGTTCCCATTTCTCTCTCTCTCTCTCTCTCTCGCTTTGTTTAAGACTTACCTTACAGATCCTAGATCCTGGCAGTTCAGAGGAAAGAAGAATAGCTGTATCAGTCTACACACCATACAGGGAGGAGAGGGTAGGAATTCTGTCATCATACAGTGACAGAGGAGAGGTTTTGATCAGTCTTTTCCCACGGCACCTCCTTGCTTTTGTCCCATCATGAGCTCAAAAGTTACAGCTCCAGCATTGTAATCAGGATAACTGTGTCCAGAACTGACCACTCTTTTGGACCCCCTGAGAATACTTTCACACAGTCACACCTGGACTTAATTTAACAACAGACACACACAGTCCCGACATGCTGTAGGCTCATAAATTTGAATTAACTCTGCGCACACATCTATGTCCAAACATGCTGTATGCTCATGAATTTGAAGTAACTGTACTTTAAACTTTTCTCTTTCTCTCTCTCTCTCTCTCTCTCTCTCTCTCTCTCTCTCTCTCTCTCTCTTTCTCACTCTCTCTGGAGTCATACATCACACAACAACACAGACAGTCGTACATTAAAGCAGCACAAAGCAAGCAGTCATACCACTTAACTATTTGTCCTGAGGTACCACCCTTGACACAAGGAGCTTCCTTGTGCTAAATTCTCCCTCTCTCTCTCTCTTTTTTTAGTATATACACATATACAGTAACTTGTCCTTAGTTGCTGTAAGATCTGCCCACTATAACCTTGACGGTACTGCCCTCAACACAAAGCACCTCCCTGTGTTAAATTGTCTTTTAGTTATGTGCACATAACCTTGTCCTAAGTTCCTGTGAGATCCGCCTATTATAATCTTGAGGGTACCTCCCTCGACACAAGGCACCTCCTTGTGTTTATTTATTTATTTTTTATATATTAATAAGCTTTTTGTTATTTCTTGTGGGAACCAGCCACCGTTACATTTACATACAACAAATAAGCAGATTTCTATTATTCCACAAGGCAGCAGACACCACATACCTAACAAGCAGCTCAGGCATTCAACAAACAGGAATACCATATACTTAAAAAGCAAAGTCAGTCACCTAACAAAGCAGTACACATTATATACTTAAAAGCAAAGTCAGTCATTCAGCAAAATAGTACATGATATACTTAAAGGCAAGGTTAGTCACTGAACAAAACAGTACACAGTATAAACTTAAAAGCAAGGTCAGTCATTTAACAACACAATAAACACATTACCACTATTACTTTGAACTGCAGTTTTCTGAAAGAAAGAAAGAAAGAAAGAAAGAAAGAAAGAAAGAAAGAAAGAAAGAAAGAAAGAAAGAAAGAAAGAAAGTTTTCCCAAAGCCATTTTCCCATCTCTAGCCTATATGATTGCACACCCTGAATAGTTAAGTGTGCGATCTCTGATAATTCCATACAAAACAGTCTGGAATTCACAGAAGAACTTTCTGTGCTGGGCCCTTATAATTCATTCCACAGTGTTCCACAGCAAGATCAAAGTTCAGATTTCAAGAATGACACCAAAATGTTAAAGTGCAGTTTAAAATATACAAAAATAACATTAATTACCTTTTACTCTTGAGTCAGGAATAACTCTTCAGGATGTGCAAAACATTTTCTTTTTATTTAAATCCACATACGTCAGCGCTAGGAGACTACCTTCTCAATGTTTCAAATCGGTCTCACCAAGCAGAAAAGTCACACAGGTTTTATAATCTTTGTTATCAGTAACTTGCATGCAGAATTTTTACATTAGCAAATAGGGTCTTTGCAGACCCTCGTGCTTCCGCTTTGTGCTGCACATGAACACTTAATTATGTTTTTGGTAACAATAATGTTTTAGAAAATCACAAGCCACCTGGCTTGACAACCAGTCTTGTTTTCAACCTTGTAAATTTCAGTACCAGTAACATTTTATCTCCCCAACATTGCTTGTAACTACCCATCCCAGCCTGAGCAGGTCAGACCTCACGTAAAACAAAATGTCTTTCACATTGTGTACTCTCCTCCCTTCCTGGGCATTACAGACACTGTAGACAATAGTACATCCCTTAACCCCTTCAGCACTTTCTTTACCTTCAGTCATCTGTTAATACACTTTGCAGCTTAATATTAGAATGCAGTTGTAAAACACTTTGAACTACAATAAGTATTTGTGGTTTGCATAACTATACATCTATACTAAATATAATTTTTTAACATAAATAGTAAACAATTAATTTGTGAAGAAACTGGAAGTTAATATGCATTTTGTGTAGAATTATCATGAGAAGTGCATTTTTCCTCTGACAATGTGATTTGACTGCCTCTCAGTTTTATGTGTAACAGTGAACACAGAGTTATTTTCACTCCTTTTATAAGTTTTTTTCCTTCCAATACTTTAATCTTTCTTGTAAGTCTTGTTGGGTGTAGTCAGTTAAATCATACACACCATTGTTGGTAGTGTTTTTAGCCATGTCTAATGATTGCTTGTCACAATGGTCAAATACATTGTTGAGTCTATATTTGTCAACACCATATGTGCACATGGGACATCACTTTTCTAGTTAGGCTTCCCTCTTATATTGTAAGGACTTGTTAATATAAAAAGATTGTTGTCTGGTCTAGCAGAGTAATGTGCATATTGGCAG